>NC_138783.1:106808847-106841347 GCF_965178545.1 Coloeus monedula | reverse complement strand
CTCCCACACGAGGATGTGCTGAACAATTTTCCAGAGACCTGGAGTTGTGCTGTGCAGCAGCAGCAGCCACGGGGCTGAAGGAGCTGAGCTATAGTGGGTGCAGTGCTGGGGAGAGGGGGGGTCCAGGGGTAGCTCCCCCGGCAAAGCATCACCACTACTGCTCTGATGGATTTTCATCCAGCTCTCTGTCCAATGTCCTCATCCTTCTTTCTCTGTAATGTACAGTACAGTTAATTTCTAAATAATCACTATCAATAAGGTGGCAACTGTCAGATCTGGTCAAATGTCCTCAAATAAGCATGAAATACTGATTTAAGGTAACCAGTCGTTCAGAAAATTTTGTATTGGCTACAGCTCCAATATGACTGAAACTTTATAAAATATTACTAACATCTACTGAATCAGGAAATGCCCATGCAGCAGGGAAACCAGTTAGATCTTTAATTACAAAAACAGAGGATTAACCTATAGCATTCTGGGATTTCATTGTTTGTTTTAATAGTAATTTTTTTTTTCCAGGAATACACGGTTTAAAAACTGTAAGACATATAAGACATCTATGAGACATTCTCCTGTACATGATGTATCCTGGCAATCTAAAGGGTTTTAAATCACGTATCTATGTATGTATAATGCATCTGACATAGCCAGACAGGCTATGAGAATCAGATCCATCCCACACACAGTGCAAATAATGGCTGAATAATACACACAAATTAATATTTTTGTTAGAGTTAGGATTTTCAAGCACTGCCTTTAGGGTCAAATTCTGATCGCAGTCTTCCACAGCTTTAGCTTATCCAGTGGCCCTGCAAAGAAATTTTCTGGGGTTTTTTTCCTATAGTTAAATTTGATTCTTAATGTAGTGCTAGAGGCACTAAACCAAAATGTTTAAATGTTTACATAGATAGACAGATTCAGACAAACTTCCTTATCAGAGCAGCAGATACTGCTCTCATGCCTTTTTTTTTTTTTTTTTTTGAAGTAACTCTCCAACAGAATGTACAGGTTTTGGTCTTTTTATAATATATATTTGTTAAACTACACTCTATCTTTCTCCAGTTTGACCTAGCAGTTAGAAGTGGTAAGTAAAGAATGAAGCCACAGCCCTTCAGACCAGATAATCCTCAACAAAATACCAGAAGTAACTGGATTACCACCAGGAGCTAAGAAACAACTTACACTTGAACAACTGCCATGTATGAACATGAAGCAGTTATAGCATGGAATATAAACGTAACTTCAGCCTTAGCTTTCCTCATTTTTAAGTTGCCTGACTCTCAGATTTACAGTTTAACTTGGATTTAATAGCATTTTTCAACTTTGAAATTGAAGAACTTAAATGAAAAAAACAGAGATAAAGAAAGTGAAATGGGCAAAAGTTGAAACGCTTGCAATACTTTCCGAATAATACGTAGGCTTCTTCATAGAAAAGGAGTTTTTAGAGATGCTCTAAAAACCATTCTGTACATTTTGTTGCCTGCTCTGAAGGGTTCGATCTTGGGCACTAAGACAAAAATGACTGAGAAGAGAAGCAATTTGCCAGAGAACTGTAATCTGGAACTTCTTGCAGACCAGTCCATATGGATCACTTATACTGAAAAGCACGTGCTTTCAAAATTTCAAATTACTCCATTAATGTTACTAAGAGTACATATACTTAAGGCTGAAAATTCAAAGGTGACAACATCAGTATATACTTATAAATGGTTGTCTTCAATATAAAGCCAGTACCTTGTTATAAGCTATTCTCTGGTGTTCCACTCAAACTGAAAAGAAAAGAAGTGGATGAGGGTCAAGCTCCAGCTTAACTAGTCCTTATTTAAACTGCATTCAGTTCAACTTAATGTTTTCTCCTCAAGGAGCCCTAATAGTCACCCCAATTAATTTTCCTTCTTAAAAAAACAAATAGATGATTCCACAGCCTAAAATGCCATGTTGTTCTAATACTTTTTAAGCACTTTGTAGGCATCTCAATCCTTACTTTCACATTTTCTTCCTAGAAAGCTTGCCTTGCGTTAAATATTTTCTGGGAAACTGAATAATAAGAGTGAGATCTGCAAAAATAAGGGGCTTTTTTTGTCCCATTCAAGAGTCAGTTCCCTCCCTCTTCCTTGGCTGAAAAAGATACTAGCCCTGAAATTGCTGCACTGAGTATGCTTCCTGTATTGTTTCCTGTAGGTGGCTCTTTAGTGAGGAATTCCACTGTATTTAACCAAGTGCATGTGACAGTTTTCCATGTCGTATCTCCAAAATATATAGGCCAAGAAGAGAGAAAAACTTTGTGCCATGTGTGTAAGTAACTACAAAACAGCACCCCAAAGGATTCAAGTTTCTCTCCCATCTGCAAAAATATTAAATGCAGAAATACATTCCAGAGGTTTCTCTTTCCTTCTGTTCTTAATTCACTTAACTGGTCTTCTGCACTAGCTACATGTAAGACTTGACTTCAGTGGACACAATTTCCACAGGTCTTTCTGAGAAAACATTTACATACAGAGACTATGCAAATTCATGTAGTTGAATCCTGCAAGTTTCCTGGTAGACAGTTCTGTTGATGTGTAATCAAAAAACAAGGAAGCTTGTGCAAAAAAAAAAAAACCCTGCAAAACTGAAATTCTACTTTAAAAAGGAAAAACAAAACCAAAAGAAAAAAAGGGCATCTTTAAAATTTAGATATAATTACCTTAAGTATTAAGTGTTTCTCATGGAGTTACACTCCATTTTTATCTTGAGAATTCATCTAGTGCTCACCTTGCTTTTTAAATCACTATTATTAAGGTTACCTACATAATAAATGGTGTGTGTGTCAGTATCACTTAGGTGCTTTGCACTTTAACTTTTCAATCATGTTGCCTGGTGGACATAGTTTTTCTTCCCTGAGGGAGATGGTCCTGCTTTTTTTCCCCCTGAACTCCAGGGACAAGCACACTTCTTCACTTTCCCAGTCATTCAGTTTCCATAACAATCATTCAAAGGTATTCTCTTTCACGAGGTATTTACCCAGCATGGACACAGCTCTGATAAAAAACACTGGAGAGAAGAGTTCCCCTGACTCACAGGTCTTAGCAGCAACGACTATAAGTGACCCATTTGCACCACCAAGAGGCTACCTTGACGGAAAAATCTAAGAGTCCACAACATTTCTACTTTTAAAGCAGCAAACCCTCAATGGCTAAAATGCCACCAAACCAATAGGGAAATGCCTATCTTGAAGGAGGGATGCTAAAAAAGCCTAATTGTGACAAGCGTGCACTTCCACACTGCCACCTATTGGGAGATTTTAAAGAACTTCATAAATATTAGCAAATTCTAGAGGAAGGTGTTACCATGAGACAGACACCACTCCTGTTGCACAGAAAAAGAACAACTTGTGGATCAAGGGGAAGAATTTCAAAGGTGTACCACCAGTGCTGCCTACCTAATGCCTAAATATATTTCCTCACCTTCACCATGGACCACTGTAGGGCTACCACACTCATCAGGCTACAAATATTAAGTCCTTCGAAAGCTGTGTGTGTTATTTAGATGCCAAAGTGCAAGGCTGAAATTCACAGCTGAATCAGCTCTTTCACTGTCCCACAAGAGTTGCTGGGGGCTGCAATCTGCAGTCCTACAGTCCACAGTGGTGCTGCCTACTGACAGATGCAGAAGGCTGCTTCCCTGCTAAAAATGACCAGAACATAATACAGCATAACATACATTTTTCAGGGATGCAAGCAAGTGAAACAAGTGTTCAGGCTGTGGGGGTATTGTATTATTCATAAAAAAAAGACTCAGCCAGAGGCGAGTAAAATATCCTTGCTCTTTTAATTCCCACCACCCATAAATAATCTTCCTGTTTGTGTTTTAGTAGAAAACAACTGATTTAGAAGTCACCTAGTGCTATAATCCCTGCTTCACAACTGCCATCTGTCCTGCAGCGGGAGTAACGGACCCTTTCATTCACAAGCAAAGCCAGTGGAATAAAGAGGAAGAGGAGGAGTTGAAGGGGAAGAGAGCGAGAAAGCGGATAAATTCCATTTGTGCTATTAAAAAAAATAGAAAAGTGAACTCAGTGGTTGAAAAGTGAAGATAAAAAGATGAAAACAGTAATCTTGCTACAGAAACCAGAGAATTATGCTCTTGCTCTGCCCCTCTTTTTTCATTTTTTTTTGTTTCACACCGTACAAACTGTAGCACCCTGAACAACTCACTCCCCTGCTATTTCCAGCACTTTAGAGAAACTTTTCAACATTTCTGTTCGACACGTATTTTCAGCAGTGAGGTGAAGACAATAAGTAAACAGGTAGTGAAGGGCTATTTAGAGAGCTGGTCAGTCACAGTAATAATAACAACGCAAAAAGAAAAAACCCCACACAGCACAGAACATCTATCCTATGCGCTGTAGCCACAGACAACACATGACCTCTGACAAACAGTTTTCAGAGTAATTTTAATGCTACTCTGGATTTAACTTGACTAACTGGTAGCAATTGAGCACATCTTTTTTTGTGGCAGCAGTTATCTAAAATGCTACAATAACAGCATCAAAAGTAGAATGGTGGAAGATTGGTTTTCCATTGTGCTGCTGAACTGGCATAATGCCCACTTTAAAAGCAATTCGCTGCTCATCACTGAAATCTGGCAGACACGACACTAAATGCCTTGAGGAAAAAAAAAAAGGGTCTTGAGAAGGGGGAACCACTCCAACCACCAAGGAAAGAAAAAGAAGGAGACTAAAAAAAAAAAGGGAAGAAAGAAAGCAAAGAATGATGAATCTGTGTAAGAAGAGAAAATTGCAAAAATAAAAAGTTTAGCACTGCAGGCAGACTCAACAGGCACTACTTAATTTGCTTGGAGATTTTATCGCAGGCTTGCATTAGTAATATCAGAGCAAAACAAAAGCAAATATATATTTATGTCTGTCTATTGTTCTGATGAAGTGAAAATGTACTGAGTTACGCCAATCATTTGTCAAACACATCTTCCTAGTTTTATTTACCACTAAATATAATGAGTAAATATGTGATAATAAAACTCTTCTTTTTATACGGACATATACAATTTTTTCCCACAACTAAATACAGGTAATGATTTAGGAAGCTTTCAAAATGTCTTTTTACTGTCAATAAAACTAATTCTATTCCTATTTTCATGTTAAAAAAAGGCTTTACAAATGAAAATTCAAATTAAAATTCTGATTATAGTGTAGTGTGACAACACCTGTATTTATAATTTTACTGTCAGCTAGCTCGTAGTGTTTAACAATAGCTCGAAGCAGAAAAGTAATTGGAATTTGTCTGTAACATGCCAGATGATGACACTGGGCACTTTGCTGTGCTAAAGCAAATTTGGTTTGATGACAAAATAACCTTAGAAATATCGGACAGCACCCCCCCCCCCCCCCCAAAAGGTTAAATAAAGCTATCCCTTACCCAGGGAGAAATCTAACTGTGGTAAACCAGAACAGCTGAGCAGTGGCTGCAGAAACCAGGGTACCCCCGGAGCTGGCTGGCCTCTCCTGAACAGGCCTCCCTCAAGTCCCTCCCTGCAACATTCACCTCCCAGTAGCTCTTCTAAAACGGTGCATTGCTCCAATATCATCATTGATGCAATTCAGAAACACAGGACAGAAAGGAAGCAAAGGACACCAGGTTGGGAAGACATGCTAATACATAGGCTGCAGTTCCGTGGACCTCTGTGGGAATAAAAAAGGAAGCCTACAACAAAAAAGCGCAATGCCAGGGTGAACATGGATGTATCCTGTGTCCTGTGTTTTTATATCTCCCACACACATACACTCACATGTACTGACTGGTGCATGCTGACAGGCCAGGCCAGAATTAGGACATAAACACATACACTTTTAAAGAAAAAGGTAAAAAAAAAAGGCAAAAAAAAAAAAGCTTTTCAGTCTGAAGATTTCAAAACTCAAACACATGCCACTCTCCACACACAACTTGTCTCACTGAAGTCGACAAATTAAAAGCCCATGTTTTTCATTATGCTGAAGACAGAAAAAAAAATAAAGAAAAGGAAGCCACATAAGAAAGAAAAACAGAATGACAGTGATGTTTTAGTTTACACTAGATATGGCAACACATACAAACTGTCAAAACTATGGAGTGAAAAAAGCTGTTATCAAGCAACTGTCAAGAGAGTCCTCTGAGATTTGGAAATCTTGTGTTTATTGTAACTACTGCACATTACACAAAGAAAGAAACATCCCTCTTCTTACCATTGCTGCTAAATATCAAGAGAACCCAGACTTCTTCCTCACTATTTAATTTTTTTTTCCTGTGCAATTCTGTGCTTGATAGCACAGGGCCCCTCCTTTTTCAGGTTTTTTATTGTTTGGTCAAAGTTCAGAGAGAAACTTGAGGTTACATCAAACATTATTTCATTTTCAAGAACTGTCAACACCCATTTTATGTTGTTAACTTGTTGTCCATCATTTAAGAGTAGAACTGTTGACATCAAAATACACAGAGTAAGAATGTCTCTCTTAAAACACATACATAGAAAGAGCAAAGATAATGGAAACAGCTATTTTACTAGACATACTAACAATTCCTTTTCATGTATTTTAACACAGTGACTAGAAATGAGTCAGTTAACTACCAGCAGGCTACAATATTCAAAGGTTTAGTCTGAATGTATTAATGCAGATTTTAAATTGCACTTTCTGATTATAAGAAAACAACTACCCCTCAGAGAGAAATCCCCAGTATCTACAGGGTTTCAATAGAGCCTTCAAAGTACTGTTTTGAGTGACAGCCTTCTATGATAATTTCTCAACCAGTAGCAACATTCCAACCCTGCTGATACCTGGTTAAAAACTTGTGACTAAAAAACAGATTGCTTTTTGCTCATTACTCACTGTAAAATCACATTTATTATCATTTCTACACTTCAGGCTTATGTAAAAATCATCTTTATTCTGAATCATGGGTTTTACAGAACAAACATCTGATGAGGCCCCAAGATTTAGCCTGAAGTTCTTGAGAAACAATGAAGCCTTGAATGCGCATGCTTTTATGGAATTTTTACTGCATCGGTTCTGGGGAGGGAAGTGTTGAACCCAAAACCTCAATAAAAGAAGACTCAAATATTATTTGAGCACAAGAGCAAATGAGCCTGTAAAGTCAATGAGCCCACAGAGAGTGCAGTAATTTTAAATGCCTCAAAACTGATGTCATTTCATTCTGAATTTTGGTAGGGATTATCACATCATCTCTGTAGATCTTTATGTGAGCTGACTTTCTAGGACCAAGCACCAGCTCCTGTTGGAGTCACCCACAGTGGCCACCACTCTGCAGACACCAAACACCTCCTGGGAATCTGTCCCTCCTCCCTGAGCACAGAGTCTGATATAGCCCAACTGCTCAAACTAATAGGGACACCTTCACACTTTTGGTTGGGTTTTTTGTTTGTTTTTTTGTTGTTGTTGTTTTTTTTAGTCTTAAGAGCACTTCTTCAAAATGTCATAATATTTATGATCATTAGATGAGAATACTTGAACAAAAATTCAGCCTGACACATTATATTCCCCACAACTACCATGACCACTTAGGTATAATTTTATCTCCTAATATCAGTTATCCTCATATAACACAATGACTAAATATTATCTCAATGCAAAACATGAAGTAAAATGATTGAGAAACTTAACAATAATGAATCTTTCCCACATAAAACTGCAGTTAGCTGCATTATTTCCTAGCTTTGACTCTCAAGTACTTCCTCCTCCTGGCTTATAAGAGTTCTAAAGTACCATAACAATTACTGCATAAACAGCTGCAGCTATATGTCCATTTAACACAGTCTTTTGAGAAATATATATTAATACCCTAATATAGGCTTACACACATGCTCACACAAAACATAAGAAACAGAACAGCGGTCTGATCCTCAGAAGTTTAATGACACGAAATAAAGCTATTTTCAACACTGGTAAAGTTGTAACACTGCATAGATACAATCCATATGCTAAAAGTCTCTTCAAGTACTTATTGCTCCATAAATAGAAACAGTTCTTGTCAGTGAACTGCAGTGAAAAAAGAAAGACTATATAGAAGGTTTGGTGCAGAGCAAGGGTGAATTGCTGAACTGGTCCTGGGCTTTAACTATGATTAGATTTAGAATTATTGAAGTTTGTAAGACATAATGAAGTTAGCCTGGCTCATCAAGGTCTTTTCATCTTATCTAGTCTACCAAATATCCTTTGAAAGTTTATGAAAGCACTCTGAGAGCTGTATTTTAAAAAAGTCAAGTCTGACTGAAAAGCTCATCTGCCAAATCCTCTTCTACTTCATATACACGTCTAAGGGTTAGGAGACAGAGGGGAAAAAAGGGATGAGAGAAAAAGAGAGGGTCATTATAGCTGAAATTTAACACACTGAAGTTGGCACCATCAAAATAAAAGAGCTCCTTCCATTAATCATGAAATTTAGAGTACTGGAAGATCTACCAGACCTATTTTACTGAACAGGAAAATTCAGTACCAGAATATTGTTAAATTGAGTTAGCATTATCAGTGGAAAAAATATGCTCTATTTCCTATTATTTATGAAGCCCTGTTCTTTTCTTTCTTACCAATTACATTCCCTATCATTTCCAAAATATACAAACTGTTTTCAATCAACAGATTTCTTTATTACAGCGTACAGCATGCTTGTTACTGCCTCTTTTCTATATTGAACCCTTGATTGGACAAGCATTTCAAATTTAACATGGACTGTGATTGCACACATCAAACAAATTAAACCTGCCAATCTCTTTTTGGAGGATATCCTTTATATATACTATCACTGAAGAGTACCCCGAGTATATTTGTTTAGAAGAAATGAGGAAGGAGGAAATATTATTATGGCAGAGTCAGAAGACATTCATTTCCCCAAGATGTGTAACTGGCCTTGCATCCTTTTTCTCCTGTTTATCAGTGAACTATTTTATAACAGAAAAAAATACTTACTGAATTTCTCAGTTCTGTTTTACAATCATCAGTCTATTTTTCCTTTTGGAAAATAGCTCATCATCTTGCAAAAATGAGATGGCAATAAAAGATGAACAATCCAGTAAGCCCAAAACTGATTTTCCTTAGGTTAAGCAGTTGCAAACCCAGATTAAACAGTCCTTTGTAGAGTAACAGAACTAAAATGCACTGGGTTATGTAAGCCTGTTCAAAATGAGACTCAGCTTTGCAGAGCTTTTGACTCTGCAAGCAAGCAATCAGCGACATGACAAGAGAAGAGTCTTAAGCTGCACCAGGAGAGGTTTAGGTTGGACATTAGGAGGAATTTCTTCACAGAAAAGGTGATTAGACATTGGAACAGGCTGCCCAGGGAGCTGGTGGAGTCACCATGTTTAAGAAACAACTGGACATGGCACTTAGTGCTATGGTTTAGTTGGCATGGTGGTGTTTGGTTAAAGGTTGGACTTGATCATCTTGGAGGTCTTTTCCAACCTTAATGATTCTATGAGCCCACAAAGATGAAAATACTGGAAAGCATTTGCTTGAAAAAGCCAGTTTAGAAATGCATTGGTTCAAAATCAAGATCAAGTGGGAAGAAGTCTAAAAACAGAGAAGCAAATAAACAGAAAGCCCCTGCAATATCAGCAAACAGAACTGAGCAAAGTCAAGACAATCAAGACAAGCCAAGGAATGTACAAAACACAGAGAATAAATTAGAAAAAATTTAATTAAGATACCTGCTAGCAATGCTTGACTAAAAGCATTCACAGTTCTTTGCACTTATTAAAGCTTAATATAAACCTCTCTTCTGCAAATGCTCATGAAACTGATTATATATATCCTTATCTGGAAGACACTATCAGTTTCCTGCTTTATCTGCATCATCAGGGAAACATAAAAAGGACAGACTACTCATGCTGCTTTTACAGCTGCTGAGCACTGAATCTTCATTCAGAAGATCAAGGTGCTACACTCGGCTTTGCCACCACGTTCCAGCATCATACCAGATCAGCAGCTTTATTGAGGCTTCATTTTTTGTCAGTAGAACATGTTGGACAGCACCTCCTCCTCTGACCTACTGTTTCTCTTGCACTACAAATTCTATAGGCAGGAATGGTCTTAAAGATTGTCTATTTGTGGTGCACCCGACCTCTAGACAGCAGCAGAATACAAATAATAACTAGTGATGTGAAACCAGTCTTCTGACAGAAGAGGTAAACAATATACCACATTTCCAATTTTTGTTTCAGAGATGCCTCTGCTGGCATCTGTATTTTTGATGGCATAAAATATTCCTCTTCAACTGCTGAAGATGCTCAAGTCAGAGTTGCTGTAAGTCATGTGAGGCACTTCAACATTTTGAATACTATTTAAATTTGGGCAATGTTCATTCTCATCAAAAGCTCACAAGTCTTTAAGGGTGAAAGCTCCACTCTTGTCTTTCAGAGAGGGAGGAAAGAATACAGTGGAAGACCTGGATCTTGAAACTAAGAACTTATATCTGTAGTTAAAGCAGGTGTTCATCTTAGTTTTGCTGAAACTGGTAAATTCAATTTTGATAGCAATAGTGCAACCAAGTACCTAGCACATGATAGAAGTCACCTGGACATTTCAAATGAGATGTGCAAAACCAAGATAAAATCAAAACCAAGATTAAAAAACTGCTAAATTTCTTGAAAGTTGAATCAAAAAGCTTACAATTAAATTTAATGAAGAATCTGCTGCTCTACCTTGCTTTCACTTGACACAGAATTTACACCAACAATGTACTGAATGACTAGGTGTTGCTGTGGCTGTCATTAAAAAGACAAAAACGAGAACAATGAAGATTTACTGCAAAAATCTAAAAAGAACTCTAAGCATTTAGCACTATCTCATTTAGTGAGTTACTCATGGGTCTCTTCCTACCAGTCTCGGTGCTCCCCACCTGAACAGAGGAGGCTGAACACCATCAGCCACACACCAACAGGGCACTCACTCTAGAACAAGACAATCTGTCTACCACTCTTTATGGTACAGCCTTCTTCACCACAGGCAGTAAAATCAACCACTGAGAGGATAGAGCCACATTGGATAAGGCCTAACTTGCACACTCAAAAAGCGTGTCAGGAAAACTCAGTCTGAGGAAAATTGAGATGTTAACGCTGAAAGTTTCCAATACCCACCTTTTACTGCAATTACATCTTCAGTAAGACACTACTTTATAGACAATGAAATGGGCAAGCTGCAGTAGGGCACACAAAATGAATGTCATCTCTTACATCATGGGAAGGAAAAACCTAAGGGTTAAGATGGATGTCAAAGTTCAGTGAAGATATAACCTGTTAGAGATCACCCTTTTAACTCAGTTTTGCTCCGAGGGGAAGATGTAAACATGTTGTGCCTAGTGAAATTGTCTCCACTAATACAAATACAGCTTTTTTTCATGAGACTTAAACTGTGAAGGTCTTTTGACAATACCAGGTACTATTCACAGCTATAATGGCTTTTAGAACACATAATCCACTACACAATCACAGGTTCAGGTGACTAAGCACTCCACAATTTAGATGGTAGGAAATGAGCAGGAAAAGGAACTTTGGAGCCCACTCCGTCAGACAAATCTATCGCTCTGCAGATTACAGACCCCAGCGTCTTCTTAGTAATGCTCTGGATTTGTGACACTGAAGAAAATAATATTTCTGTTTAATTGCAAAGTTTCTGTGACAATAACAATTAGAACTTCATCCTCACAGAAAACTACTATCGCTGAAACTCATCTAAACAAAAGAAACATTGAAATTATTTAAAAATATACAAATATATAGAATCATCGTATTTAGAAACAAACACAAACACTTTGGGCCAATGGAAAAGCCTCAGAATCAGTGCTGAGAATTGGTTAATAAAGTTATTTAGATTTTAGTAAATATTGTAGCATTAGTTTGATGTTGGCAACAGCTTCCCAAAATCCACACAGACAGAGAGGTGCATTCCATAAAGACACTTGGCAGTGTGAGGGACACTTTGATGAAAGTTTTGCTCAAGGCATTTAATATGCACATTTAAAATGGACATAATTCCTTTGTCCTGGGAGCACCTTTCTGACACAGAGCTGGATGAGGAAGTTCTTTCTTATGTTAAGAAATAGCTTACACTACTGTACTGGCTAGTGCCCTTTGCATTATTAACTCTGTTTCTGCAAATGACTGTAAGTTCATCCAGCTCATCTTCTTGACCATTTCTTAACAAATCAGACTTTAAAATAAGAAAAATACAAAGCAAGATTACAAAGAAGCCAGTAAACAACATCCAGATATGTCATATATGTCACTGATACAATTTATTCTGAGAACAAGTTTATATTAAATAGCTAAGTAAAGATTTTGAGTGCAACTAGACTTGAAGTCTAATGACAAAATCTAAGCCATAACATCTATGGAGACAACTGACAGATAACCACAAAAACCCACTGCAGACACTGAAGTTATTCAGGAGAACTGGAACATGTTGCAACTGCTGCTGTAGGGAACATACAAAGGCTACAGCTGCTTTGTTTATGTATGTAAAAACACGTATAAGGTTTGTCTTTGCAAACCAGTATTCTATAATAACCTCTCTTTGCTTTTATTTCTTGGTCACAGGTCTCCTGGAGGAACAAAACTAAACACTTTTGAGAGTTTAACTGTTATCTTTTAGACACAGAAGCCACTGCAGTGTCTTTTCTTCAAAAGGTATAAAAATGTTTACTTACTCAAATCAAAAGGAAAATGCTAACTAATGTTAATTTTAAACTGTTGAGAGTTGGCATGAAACCGATTCAGACCAGGTTACCACAGGAAACATTTGCTTCAGATCCAGCTGGGTACTGGTAAATCAAAGGGCCAACTTAATGGGGTGGAATTCCAGCCTCACCCAGTGCTGGTGCCATCCACACCCAGACCCAGGGACTGATGCCTTCACTTTTCCCCAGATTAGTAGCTGCTATCTGGGCACTAAGGTGTATCTACTGCTTTCCCAAAGGATTTCTAGAAAGGGAAATAGTCATACACAGAATGACACAGCACTGTAAAATATTTTCAAAATGCTGGAATAAGTAATAATTTTTTCTGTGCATAAATTACATTAAAAGCCTATGCAACATTTTTCAAAAATGATACAAGAATCCATGTTGAAAGCTACTGTGTAAATACTATTCTTTTGCATTAAGCTATGCACAAAACTAAAAAAAATTATTATGAAATGTGAATTTAACCACTTTGCAAACACCAAATATTCGGAATGTTAACTTCCAGGACATTTACATCTGAGCAAATATGGGGAAATCACAGATTTATTTTCAAAGATAATGGTAAGGAGAGGGATACAGGGAGTTTGTGTAAAAATTTATTCTGTCTGCATTTCAATTGGCTTTCAACTAGAAGATTCTGCCCAGCTTCTCACAGATTGTAAGAAGGTGCCAGTTAATAAAACAGAAGGAACAGCTTTAAGAAACATATTTTATTACTGTGAACATTGCGGGAAAATACTGTCATCTGATAACCTGGCAGAACACCTTCATAACAACACACTGCCATAGCTACACACCCCAGCCCTGGCAGTGCTCAGGCCAGATGGGGCTCTGAGCAATCTGATTGAGTGGGTGGCATCCCTGCCCATGGCAGGGGGGCTGGAATGAGGTGATCTTTAGGGTCCTTTCCAACCCAAGCCATTCTGTGATTCTATGATACTGTCTCATGTATGCTCCAGTGCCTCAGAGCGGACTGTTCTGTGATCTACAGAAAACAACTGACCAATTGCATACAAATGTTTCCATGCAGGAGCCTAAACTGACCAGTAAGGACTTGGACAGTATCAAGAAGAGCATATCAGTGAAATGATAACAATTTGATTTTTTTGCTCTCCACCTTTAATGTATATGTAACATTGTGGAACTTGCTTTCAGAAATCAGGTATCTAACACTAATAAATTATGCATCGATTACAGACGACCTCTGGAGATGCTAAAGGTACAGTCACAATCATGCATTTTAAAAAAATCCTGCTTTTCATGATAATGGGTGAATGTACAAAATTAAATGAGGCTTGCAATATAATCAGCGTGGTTGGCTGCTTTAATACATTCCATTTCAATTTAAAATCACCACAAGCCAAGAGTGACGAATATAATCTTATCAGTTGTTCACGAAAACACTGAAAAGAGATGTAAGCAGACATATCAAAAGCTGGTAACATGGCCTGCTTTCAAAAGCAATTAATCAGTTTTTACAGAACCAGAAACTCTTAAAATATTGAAAATCAGTTGAAGCCATGTACTATTAGAAGAGTGGAAAGAAATTCTCCTAGTAAGAGCATCTTACACATCAAGTTATTGCTTAAACCCACAAAAGCCAGAATATTCAAACAGAAAGGCCAAATCTCCAATAAAAAGGCGCAGTCAGGTGGTCCACTAACAGCAATAACCCATTGTAACTCCACTTCAAAGGTCTGACTGCTGCTTATGATGTTTTTCAACTGTATTTCATATTTAACTGGATTTTATAAGTTCCTGCTAATATTAAATATGCATATTTGGCTGCACAAGAATAAGTACACAGATTACTTTGTGTAAAGCCTGTCATATGCAAAGAATACACACTTTCAAAAGCAGAACAAGCTCCCATGTAATTAAAAATATACAGATTCCTTACTTCCCACCCAAAAAATACTGAGAGCAATGTTGTCTTATCTATCACATCTGTCATGCTTGCCATGCTCTAACTTGGTGTGTTTTGGTCCTGGAGGCCCCATGGATTTCTCTGGCTGAGAAAATTTTTCCAGAAGCTACCGAAACCAATTCAGATTAAAGAGACTGAAACTAACTTACAAATAGAACAGCACCATACCAGACTGCATCCATTCAGTCATTAATTAGCATCTTCATGAAAGGAAATTTTTGAAAGAATTTCAAATCCAGCAGAATTATCCAAAACACAGCTTCAATTGTAACAGGAGATGACTGGTAGACAAGCCTTTTCTGGAGAATGACGACCTTGTGTATCAGCACATCAGTGCTGTTGGAAGACTTGGAATTCAATTGCCATTTACTTACTCAAATCATTACCACCACCGATTTGAGGAAATTACTTTCCCATAACATCAGGCATACGGACAACATACACAAAAGTAAAACAAGACACCTGAAAGCAAATTGCTCTGTCAAAAACAGTCACTGAAACAGCAGAGATGACAACAGACTAAAGCATCTGGTGCTGGCACAGAAGATCAACTATAAACAAAAGAAAAACGCCATTGTGATTTAGTTTTGGATGAAGCACGTGACCAAAATTAAATACTGTTGCTTTACTTTGCTTATGACAAAATCCCATAACCTTACTAAAAGAACAACCCCCACATGAGACATTTAATCCAAAAAGTCTTGAAATACAAACAGAAAATTATATATTTAATGAACGCTTGCCCAACTTATTAATGGCTTTTTGTTCAGGTATTTGATAACAGCCAGCTTTATCCCAATTTAAGCTGTAGCCTGTTAGCTACATATCAATTTCGTAACAGCACTTTTTTTTGAACATCAGCTTTTGTTACGTTCTCAAAGGTATGAGATCTAACTCACCATCATTTTTCACCTTCATCTACCTATCACACAGTATTTTACAGATTGGGAGGCAAAGCAGATCCCCAAAACACCAGAAAAAAAGATTAAGATGAAAGCGAAGTGTATCTCCTTTCAACCTGAAAGGGAACCTGTTAGACTGAAACACCCTCCCATTTAATGAAATGCTAGTCACCCTAAAGTAAATGCTTATCTGACTGTGAGGAGCAAAAAAATGTATAATTCTTAGTGATACACATAATTCCAGAAAAAAACCCCACAGAACCTGGCTGCTTAGATATATTTCTGGGATGGGTGCCCAACACAGGATTCTTTCAGACCATGTGCAGAGGAGTCTTTCATCATCCTCTAGAAGAACATAATCAAATTATGCAGCAGTTGCTTGCAGGGGGACCCATATCTACAGAGACATCTAGAGGTAAACAGCATCTATCTGTGTATTAAAATGCAAGAAACCACCAACCTATTGTTCTTCCTGAATACACCCATGTGCTTTACAGAAATTAAGAAAAAAATTAATTTCCCCTCCTTCTTAAATTTTAAATTTTCTCTTTTTTTCCTGTCAGACTTGTCCTACTGAGCATTATAGAGTCAAACCTCCTCAGAAAACAGCTCACTTCATGAGTTATAGGTGCTACATTCACCTGATGTCCCTCAGCACTGCTTTCTGGGACCAGGAACATCCAACTCCCTGATGGTTACAGATGTTGGTTTACAAACTCTGGAAGCTACCAGTGCAAGGGATGGGCAAGAACCATCCCAGCACACACTGGAAGAGGGACATCTTTCCTCTGTCACACCACAGAGAGTGACCAGAGTTGAAACACTATCTCTTGTCACCGTGCTGCACACTAAGTGCAGGGGAACACTTCCAGTTACATTCATCTTCACAGGTATGAGATAAACCAGGGAAAATTAAACCATTTATGGCAAACTTAAGTTACTGATCCCTAATTTAGTTAGACCTTATCAAGGATGAAGGAATCCAAGAAATAATTAGTCATTCACACATGGAAAGGCATTAAATAACTCAAGTTCCAGTGCTGGTGTTGAGGAAAGCAACTTGAGACAGCTTCTGGAAAGCAATCTTTCCACAAAATAAAGAAGACAAACTACTCCCTGTCAACTTCATCTTGTCATGCTGGGGAAAAGCAGTTGAGAAAATGAAGAATCACCAGGGTTTAGCACTTGGGAACATCACCCCTGCTCTAACCTAGCGTGCAGTAACAGTGAGAAATGCATTACTCAGTTTTAACACATTGGTCAATTTAAAAAGAAAATGAACACCAAACATTTCAATGTTTTTTTTAAACAATTTTTCCTGTTTCTCCCTGTGCGCTCCTCCCAAATCCTCCCAACTCTTCAGAAGACACTAAAGAAGCAGATAAAATATAGACCCGCAGCTATTCTGATACAGTGATCAAAATTCTTTCTTTTCAAAGACCCCCACCCATACAATCTAGTACTAGAGTCTGTATCCTCTATCCTGCCCTTCAAGAGCACACAAGACGAGCCATTCTGAAACAGTGAGAGATCACAGGCTCAGCTGCCACTAATACCTCAAGGACACAATATCCTCTGTCCCATTGATGCAACCAGCTCCACTACTAGCATGCCAATACATTTGTTTTCTTCCCCCCACCCCCGAGGAAAGCATGCCTGCAGATCCTCTCCTATTTGTGAAGTCAGCAATCCTGAACAGGGAACACAGGAGATAGGCATTCAGCAGAACAATGGACGTGAAACAAGGAAGCAGGTTACTTGGGTACCACAACATTAAGTACTTTCTGACAAAGACTGCATTAGCAGATGACAGGAGATTGAACACATAGCAAACAAAATGCTTTGTAGGTTTTTCTGTCCCTGATGTTGCAGCTGATCTGGAAGGGAATGTGCAGAGTCCCTCAGGCAGAGATAGCCTTTGATCTCAGTGTACTAACTTGATACACTTACAAATCTGTTGAGTGCATTTTGTCTTCTGCCCTCCCTAAAGGGGGTCTACAAGTAAAATAATGGATTATCTGAGGCTGCTCTAAGAAAATATATTTTAAAGGCCCTTCTAAAGTCAACTTTGTAAATGTGTATTTTCCTTTTTCATGCTTGACATTGAAGCAGAAGGAAGAAAGATTATGTGCTATGATCTGTAGAATATTAAACTCCTCCCCATGATAACTTTGTCTGGAGTTATCAAAATCCCTGTATTTACTGAATATGAAAAAGCAGAGGTTGATGGAGCTGGCTTTTAACTGCTAGAATCTTTTGTGGGTAAAAAATAGCTATTAATAGATAACAACCATTCCCCTTGAGGACTGTAAATTAATTTTCAAACGACCCAATACAAGAAGTTTAGTCTCTAGATTTGTCCCTTCAAAAAATAGTACCAGTGTAGTACTACAACCTCTGCTTCTCTACAAATAACCACAGAACAACAGCCTGCTCCTGTGACAGAAGCCAGAACTCTATTCTGAACGTGATTTTTAACCGGTTGGTTTGCAGACCACAAGACAGAATTTTCTGAAAGAGTGGTGGAAGTTACATTGCTCTGTCTCCTCATGGTTAGCATTCATGACGAGATGCCTTCTCCAGGGTCTTTACAATTAGCTATGTACACTTTAAAAGCAGGTTATTCTGGGATGCAGAAATGGTTTATTTCAGAACACACTTTTCTCACTTTGCTTTAGTCAGCAGAGGCTGTAACTGGAGAGGGATAAAGAAAACTACTTCCATGTTACTTTTCATTCTTTGGTGAGAAACATCGAGGTGACTGGAGTGCTGTACACATCAATTTTTCCCATTTGGCATCTAGCAGGGTAACGTGTTACAATTTTTCCAGTAATACTGCTGTGTAGATCTGAACCACTCACCACCCTGGACCTCCTTTATAACCAGCAAAACAAGGAGGCATCTCTCATGTGTGATCCACACCAGCCTAGTAGAGATGAGATCAGCTGAGCCATGTCCTAGAACTGCCTAACTCTCCCCAAAATACAAAGGACCACAGCCTGACAAACTCACATACAAATGCTTGAAAATTGAGACCTTAAAGTGAGCAGTGATGAAGTGCATTCCTTTGCAGGGAATTTTCTCCACCAGTGATATTTGGTGTGGAATGCTTTACTGAGACAGAAAGGGAACAGCAAAACCCCATTCCACACAGTATTTACAGACTCAACTACCTACATAACAAGGTAAGAAGTGTGTTCCCAACAAGCTGAACATGAACCAGCAACAGGCACTTGCAGAAAGAAGGCAACAGCACCCAGGGCTGCATCAGCCAGAGCATCACCAGCAGGTGCAGGGAGGTGACCCTTCTCCTTTGCTCAGACCTGGAAAGAAACATCTGGAGTGCTGAGTCCAGTGCTGGCTCTCTTTTATCAGAGGCAATGTGTATCAGCTGAAAGATATGGGTGACTTCTTACTATATAAAAGGCCTGTCACTGTGGTAATTGATATTATTTTTATAATTGAGATATATTGCTCTATAGAGCTTTGCATTATAATGAAATATTTGTTTGATCTTCAGGCATTCCTTGGGCTTCTTTTAGCTAGGCACACTTGGGGACACAAAGTACCCACATTGTTGGAAAATTTTAAATGTAAAAATTTTTGTGTAAGTTCAACAGTACTTTTTTTCTTGAGTGCTGTTTGTAGTTCCCAGTTTGAAAAGAATTTAATTCTTAAAATCAAAGTATATATATCCCGATTTGAATTATGCTAAGAACACAGTTTATCATAATAATGGACTTCATGAACACGCTATTCAACAGAAATACTGGCCTACTCCAGACATTTCAAAAACATGAGCTTGCAACTATTGAAGAAACTTCCCAAGAAGGATGTACTCCATCTGTAAAACAGCTGATTTCTGCAAATAAAGATTGCCTCCCAAACCATATTTTATGTTTAAAGGACAATTAAAAAAGTTCTTCTTTGACACATAGTTTTCCAGAGTCCTCACTGTACACATCCAGAACAAGATGATACAAAATTATCTGTTCTCAAACCAACCCAAGTCTAGAATTCTTTTAGAGATGACTAATCCCAATTTAAGGCTGGCCCTATGATTGTGCAACAGTTTTCAATAATACATACATACAGATCTTATTTAACAATCCCCTAATCGAGAAAAACTTCTCATAGGGTAACAAGTGTAATGAAATCCACAGTTTAGGGAGCTCCTACTGGAAATGCAGGACTTGATTTTCACCACACCGGATTTGAACAAGCCATAGAAATAAAGGCTACATTTTGCAATGAACTATTTGACTGTCCAGCTGTACTGCAAATTAGTTTTATTTACTGTTGCCTCTATAAAATCCTTCAACATTTCTGTTTCTCAGAGCTCTGTCCCACATTTTCCATACTGAGAACTTTGGGACTGTTTTTTGTCAAATTCACTTTACAAATCCATTCGGTTCCTTTTATGTCTTTATTCTTATTTTGCACTAATGCTCTTTCCTCATGTAGTTCAGAACAAGCATTTCTGATTTCCTTTACAAAATACAACCTCTTTAACAAAAAATTCCACATCAGTCCCTGTGGCACTCTAATAAAATGTTACCTTAGTGTTAATATTTTGTTGGTCTCTTAATTACAGTACCAACACAGTGCCATAGTGCCATGGATTTGGATGAAAGTTTTTTACCTGTCTCTTAAGGATCAAAGACCAAACAAATAACCCACATCCCTTTCCTTCCCCATGAAAGAGAAGTTTATAATTGCTATGTTACAAAAAATCCTCAACAACTCAAATCCCCTCAAAGTGCAACATAATTTCTGAAGCATAATGCTGCACCACCAATACTGTTTCCACAGTCAGGGTAGAGGCACACAGGCAAGTACCAGCAAGGTATCCTAACATATGAATGGGCAATGTAAGGCTTCCATGTTAAAATTACCTTATCTTCTGGTAATCTGTGGTTATATCTTACCCTTCTTTCTTTTATCCTCATGAAATTTCCGCAAAGTCTGAGTGTACTATCACCTTCCTTTCACATCTATTTTTTGGTGAAGGTATTTAACTCAAGAGCAGCCAAGGGCTTTTGTGACAGTAAAGCACCAGCACCTCGATGCCTGGAAGGACACAGATCTAAAATGTGCAGCAGGTGACACTGGATGCTGATGGCAGCAGGAAACTGAAAGCTATTTTGAAAGGATTTCTAAACAGTCTTTATTCAGTAAAAAAGTGTAAAGATGAGGGCTCCTGAAAGCCCAGAATGCCTATCAGTTCTCAAGAATCTATCCTGATGATTGTATTTCCCCTTTAAAAAGCCATTAATAGAACTGGAAGAAGGAAAACCAGAATGCTCTAAAGGGAACTTACAGGAAAGATGGAGAGAGATTTTTTACAAGAACATTTAGTGACAGGACAAAGGAGAACAGGTTCAAACTCAAAGACAGTAGGTTTAGATTAGATATTAGGAAGAAATTCTTTACTGTGAGGTTAGTGACGCACTGGCACAGGTTGCCCACAGAAGTTGTGGATGTCTCATCCCTGGAAGTGTTCAAGGCTGGGCTGGATGGAGCTCTGAGCAACCTAGTCTAGTGGAAGGTTCCCTGCCCATGGCAGTGAGGCTGGAGCAAGGTGATCTTTAAGATCCCGTCCAACCCAAACCATTCTGTGATTCTATGCTGGAAGAGCTGAGCAAACCCAGGACCTACATGAGTAGGAGAGTGGTTTTTGCCAGGGCAGCAGAGATGCCTGAAAATGGAGAAGGGTGGAGAGCAGCAGACAGACACATCAGAGCTGCCTCAAACCCCACAGACACCACAGGCAAAAGTGGGTCCTGGAGAAACAGGTTAAAACAAAGCATATTTGCTGACCCTATGGGTCAGCGCAGCCTTAGCAGTCACTGTAGGACAGAGAACACATGTATGGATGAGAAATCACTAGTGTTAAATGCTGTAACAGAACAAAAATGATACTTTTTGGTAGAAAATATAGACATGCTCATATGTTAACAGACTAAACAGAGAAAGAAAATGCATGTTTTGTCTAAATAGGAGCTCCTGACTGAAATACTTATCTTCTTCAAAATTTGCCAGAACAATACAATAAAACCAAAATGAAGCAAAGTCTTCAGATTGTATTCAAAAGTTCAAAAAGGCATGGACGCTTCATTGTAATTTCTGAATTTTATCAGAGTTCCTGTTTTTTTGGAAACACTGAAAAATATTTTTAAGCTGTTGTGGTACCTGAAGTAGGGCTTAAACTGGCAAACAGCTGATAAATCTTTGGAGAACAGAAACCCAAAAAAATAGAAATAGTAGTTTCAAACTTGTATCCAGACTTTCAGAAATTAAACCTTCAGATTAGAACCTCTGTTTCTTTCTCTTTTTTGTTAGACTGTGTCCAGAGAAGGGCAACAAAGCTGGCAAATGACTCCTGTGAGGAGCACCTGAGAGAGCTGGGGGTGTTTAGCCTGGAGAAAAGGAGGCTCAGGGGAGACCTCACTGCTCCCTACAATTCCCTGAAAGGAGGCTGTAGTCAGGTAGGGGTCAGCCTTGTCTCCCAGGTAACCAGCAACAGGACAAGGGGAAATGGCCTCAAGTTGCACCAATGGAGGTTTAGGTGGAATATTAGGAAAAACGTCTTCACTTGAAGAGTGGTTTAACACTGGAATAGGATGCCCAAAGACATGATGGAGTCACCATCCTCAAGGGTGCTCAAAAAAACATGTGGCACTTGTTTCCAACCAAGAAGCTACACTTTAGATCCCTTAAATAAAGTAATACTTGAAACAACTGAATTACGTCTAAAGTTATGACATCACATTCATGATAACCAATTAAAAACCCATTAATTCCTGTACAATACAAAATTTAAAGTATGAAATAGTAAAAATATTTCACACCATGTTCCTGGTGGTAACTTCACCATTACTCTTCAAAACCATGGCAGTTAATGCTCTTAGTATGTTAACTATATTGATTTTGGTCACTCGCCACTATTTTTCATTAAGTATGTTTAAACTACAAGCTCAGCTCTATTAAAAAAACCCAAAACCATGGGGTCCCTTTAATGCTTTTTTACCCTCCCCCACAGCTACATAACAGAATATCAAAATATTAATCTGACAAATGCCCTACTGTTAGTTTATGGAATATATATCATCACATTACAAATATAAAACAATATCATAACTAGCTAAATATTTTAATTCCATGTCTGCAAAATTCTATTAATGGCAAATATTATTTGCTTTTATAACATAAATAAACTAGCTTAGGCTGTCACTCACCTCTTTTAATTCATTTTTTGTTTTGTCTTACTGCATGCATCTCTCACAAAGTGAAAAATGTCTATTTAAAGATAAGTGGAAATACAACAGTACGTAACGTTTTCATGTCAAAATAATTACATTATTATATTCTGAGTTAAATAATATAAGATAGGAAAATATTTTGATATGCATTTAACAGCTGTAATCCTTGCAGGATCAAATCAACTTCTTCCAAACCTATTTCTGCCAGATAAAAACAAAGAGCTCCCTAACCTGACCAGCTGCCCCTCACACCCATCTCAGTCCCCTCCCAGAAGAAGGACAAGCCAGGACAGAAGAACATCCTGCTGAGATTTTTTTTTAAAGGCTGAGTCATATTTTGGCCTGTCAAAGGCGACTAATCTGTTCTCAAAAGCCAATTACATTAGACTGAAACATGAAATTTGGTAGTTGGATTGTCAGAATGAGATCAACCTCAAAATAACTACAAAGGTCACAGAATGAGTGCAGCTTTGCTGAGAGAGGGAGGCTCTGCCCACAACATGAAGAGGTATTTCTTTTCTGGAACATGTACTCCAAACACTGTCTTGTGCATTCCTTATTTTCAAGGCAGCAACAACCATGGCTTCAAGTGTTCAATTGCCCCTGCTCCTCCAGAAATATATCAATCAGGATTGGTTGAGACCACCACTATTTTCTGATGGAGAGATGGCAAAAATGTAATACTCCTTTATGGAAGGCAGTATTTTTTTATTTTAATAAACCAAATTTAAGCTGCATTTAGACACTTCTTTGTCTTGTGCTGCATTTTTATCCATATATCATGCACCATTTTTGTGTCCCCTATGGAATAAAACAAACATTTTCCATTATGCTATTCTCTACATGACTTACTAGTCCCTAATAAAAAGAAGAGCTTACCTACATCCATTTCTTACAGAAAAGAGCATAACTATATTTTCATAATGAATTTGATAGAAATCCTTTGTTTGTTGAGGATACAGGAAGATATTTCAAAAGAAATGTCTCCTGTGCAGTTATTATACTTCAGTGAGTATAATAATTAACATAATTTTATTTGCAGCAATAATTTAAATCTTGGAGATTAAATAGGCTCTGGTTTTCACAAATAATGACTCCATGTGTTTCTTTTAATGATCAATATAATTTAAACTGGTTTGGAGACAAATTTTCCTTAGGACTCATATACGTAGGAGATGTGAGTTGAGGTAATTACATTTAACATCAAGAAGATGACATATTCACATCAACTGCAAACCCAGGCCAAATCTGGGAGCTAAGAATAGCTTTTGGCAAGTATACAATAAAACAGTTGCCTTATGCAACAAGCACAGAAAAATTACACTCTGATACATGTGCAACACAGTATTAAGTCTTGAGGTGTTCCAGAGAAATTTCAGTATTCCAGTACCCCCCCTTTCTTCATGTTTCTTTTTCACCATTTCCCTTCTGACATAGATTACAATCTTCTTCTTAGTTTTTTTTAGTATTACAAACAATAATCACTTTTTAAAAAGTTATCCCTTCATATTAATTCTGCTTTCTGTTACTGGAAGTATTTTTCTTCTTGGTGATTTTAACACTGTGACATAATAAATAAATGCTTGCTGTCATAATGCATGTGAGAAAAAGCTTTGTATCTCTGATGCCATTTTGAAACATCAGTCTTACAGAATGAAAAAAGATCATCAAATCTAACATTTTACAGTACTCTTTTCATTCAAACTACTAAAGGTAGCACAATTTAACATATAGAAAATATAGTTACTATCTTCTTTTAATACAGGCAAAAGAACCATAGATTGTCCTGAGTATTAATTTTGCTTTTCTATAACATGCAGTAAAATGTTTTTGGTTTCAAACTGCATGATTAGACAAATTTATAATCAAGTATGTGCCATAGTAAGTAATAAAACAACATACAGACATAAGTGTATATCAATACAGGAAAACAATTTTTTCAAAAGCAGTTTTATGCAATAAATGAAATCTTTGGACCATGAGAAATCAGCTACATTCCCTTTATCTTTTGTGGAGTCAAGCTTTCACTCCACATACACATGGCCATGAACAAACTTTCTCAAACATCTTTATACCTGACACTAAACACCTGAACCAGACACCCTCAACCAGAATACAAACAATGTCACAAAGGTGTTCACTCAAACCATGCAACTTTCTGGATGTTCAGCTACAGAGTCTTTAAATTTAAAGACATAAGGTATCAATGGCAAAAATTAAGAGGCTCTAAATTTGCAGGCAACACAGCTGAGTTCTCCAACCTCCTATCAAGGCAAGTCATAATTAAAGACATGGAAGTCCTTCCACAACCCTGTCAAACTGTACGGCCCATGAGGAAGGGGAAAAAAGAGGGCTGGTGTTAAGTACAACACTGCACGCCATCTTCAGTAGGTCACTGGTCTTTTAAATAATCTCTACTGAACAAATAAGATTTCAGAAAGTTTTTAGTAGATAATTACACTTCCTGATTTTGTAATTAGTGGAACTACATGTAATTACATAATAATTATGACGGTAATTACGTAATTAAGATGTATAATTATGTAGTAAAAAACATTATGGAAATAAAAGCCATCAACTGTATAAGCACAATACATTTTTAAAAATAAATTCTGTATCATCTGTTTAAAGCTACCATTTTCCTCAAAATATCAAAGTGATTATCAGCCATCACTGGCAAGTTCTAAAATACATTTCATATGAGACTTAAAAATCATACAGATAATTGTATCTTTTTAAAAATCTCTTTAAGCCTTAGCTTTACATTACCTTTCTGATGTCTAGGCACACATATATTGAATGCACTCTACAGAGTTAAATTATTTACATTTATATTTCAAATTTCTACTAAAATAATTTTTAAAAAAATAGCATCAATGTCAGCATTCTGGTATCTGAAATACAGGAATTTATTATTTTTTCTTAGTACAGTCAGATCCACAAAACTTTTGGGTCTTCTAAAAGGAAAAACATGCTGGTCTTGCACTTTCCTCGACAGAAAAGAGCAAACTGCTGTGAGAAGCACTAGTCACTAAAACGTCATTTCTGACTTGCAGTGAACAACAGCAGAACTGACCCCCATCAAAAAAAATAACCCCAGACTTTACTAAGGAGATGAAACCAGAAGGACAAAGGTCTCTATAATAAAAATGTCAGTGTTTCAGACAAAAAAAGAAACAGTGAAGAAAAAACTGCTTCAGAAATATTTTCTGTTTAGAGAAACTCACAAGAGAACTGATAAAGGAGGAGGCAGATGGCACCAGATAGACAATGCCATTGCATGGGTTAGATATAACAAGCTGGCCTGCATCTACTCATACATCAGTAGGAAAAAAATCCTGAAGTGCAAATGAGAAGATATTTTTGTTCACTTTTTTCCACATAGAAAAAAACCCCAAACCCTATCAGTAGCAGCAGGATATTTATTTGAAGAGGTCAAATAAGCATTCCAATTTGAGGAGTCAGAAATTAGCTAAGGCACTCCTTCATCCCATCTGCAACATTAATACAATGTGCAAGGGAAAGAAGTCTTCCTTAATCAAAACCATTTTATTAGTGGTCTGGGCCACAGTAAATGCACTCCTCTCATGCCATAGATTCTCCACATTGCAGACATATTATAACTGTTTTAACTCATTATTTCTATTTATCTCCTTCACAAGTAGAAGAAACAACAACTCCAAGAGAGGCGTCCCAACCCATTGTGTTTTGTGCTTAGAGAAAGGGTTATAGAAATGTAAAGTATTAATCGGGTTTATTTAGATTTTGTAGGTTTAACAAAAAGACAACATGAACAGAAATAGAATGGAGAAAACATTACACTTAAGATCTTAAAAATGTCCAAGTGGCAATAAAAAAAGGCATGATCATTAGGGGAGGATGACTTAAGATTTAAAGATAATCTAACTGCCTGTACATTACTTCAAAAGACTCAAAAAACCTATTGCAAAGAATTTTCAGTAGTTTTTGCTTTCAAAAAAAGTTAAATTTAAAAACACTCAAGAAATAGTGACCCAAATCTAAAAAAAAGTTCACAACTCTTCCTCTTCAAAACAACATATTAAGGAAAAATGAACAAGTGCTTTTGAAGAAAGACTCAGATTAAATTCTTGAGAATTATTATTTTACAGTCTCTTCAAAACAACATGATTGGAAGACAAAGTACTTGACAGCAAATGTGAAGAGGAGCTTTTGTTTTCTTGGATGTAGAGATCACTACAGTGAACTGATGTCTTAGTGATGGTGTCTGGAGATGTGATACCATCAGAAATGTTTTGTTTATTGAACTGCACCCTCTGAAAAGAGATTAGGCCAGGTTTCAGCTGCTGCCATTTTACAAATAAGTGCACACACACACACATACACCTTGGTAATTTATACAGTCTCTCCTTATCATCCACTAGAATGCACGTGCAGAAAACTACATCCCCTTTCTTATCTATTGCAACAAGTACTTTGCTGTAGTCTTCTGTCTGTACAATGACAAAAATGTGGCAAATTGTTCTGATTTACAAAAAGTCTTCCATTTAAAAAAAAAAATCACTTCAACCTGCTACTGGACACACCAAGTTATGAACATACTGAGGAAAACCACTCACCACTGAACTGACAGGATTCACACAAATATTCAGAGATGATTTTTTTACATCTAGGTCTAACAGCCCAGAAGAGGTTTTTTCCCAACATAATTTTTCAGTTTATTCATCCATAAAGTAAACTAGGGATTTTTGATGTTTGCATGGAAGGGTGGAGTGAGGTGCACACAAAAAGCTGTAATAAAAGTGTGAAAACATCCTCTGAATATGCATTTGGTTTTACAAAACTGCAGCCTGTAAGTATATGATCAAAACAATTACATTCTATTTCCACAAAGTGGCATATACTTCAAAGAGGTAGGTCTTCCTAATACACAGGAATACTTAACTGCTTTTCCCAAAGTTATCTTCCTCCCATCCTCATTTTCTTCTGCTTATCCATTAAGAGGATATGCTGAGACTTTTCAGAATCAAACAGCCATGGGCTCAATGGTTGAATATACTCTGGGAAAGAATCCACCACAGCAGCTTTCCAGTTTCTGTCTCTGAAATATTTAAATGTCTTTCAAACAACATTTGTGACCTTCCCTCTCTGAGAAATGGGACAGCTGAAAGGCAGTATTGGCAGATATGGCAGCCCCATTTACAGTACAGAAAAAATCCTATGATCAGGATCCTATTTCTCCAAAAAGATCACAGCACCATAAGCAACCTCAGTGATACCAATGGATTGTGAATAAGGAGACTGCAGCATCCTTATCTTCTATTTGATGCCAGATAATGTCAGGGGAAACTGAACTGGAGATATCCATGCAAGGCACAGTAGTTGTAGTGACTTTATGAGGGCTCCATTTCTCTTCACTTTCAGAGGTTTTCATTTTACTTTGGTAGAAGCAAAACGAAAACAGTAGTATCTTTGAATATTTAGCAATACCAATGTTTGAATGGAATAATGATAGAAAGATTACTACACTCTATTTTGATCTCCTGATGACACAGCCATAAAAATACATAGGTTTCCATTCTGAAGTTAAGGCACACACAGTGAGCATACTCCTGTATTTAAGCCTCAAGTGTCCAAAATCACTGATAGTTGACCCATCCTTTTTCATCTATATGAAGGAAGGACGCTACTATTTTGCTACTCTTGCTGCTTTTTACTGCTCTGCTTGCTCAAAGTAGCAATGTCTGATCACACTCGCAGCCCAGCTTCAAAAAACTGTCAGAAAGTGCTGAAAACGTGTTGAGCATGTATATATATGTATGTTGTGAGTATATATACTCACAACAGAGCATTTTGTCCCTTTTCAGATTAAAAAAATAATTCAGAACAAACAGCCCTTCTAGTATTACTGGTATCTTAAATCAGGGGTTTGGGCATAGCAGTGTTAAAAATTCAACTGGTTTTAAACCTAATACTAATTGTGCAACAGTTCCTAATTTAGAAAGACAGCCAAGAATTTCCAGAATTTCACTTTTTGTAGTATAAGAACCTTGCACTGTATCACGGTGTTAACCTATTAAATTGTACCATCATAACAGACCTTAAACTTCCAGAGGAAAGGAAACATTGGTTTGGAGGATAAATGCCAGTATTAATAAATAATAGGACAAAAGACCCATAACTCTATCATCCAGATATTCCTGGGTGGAATAACTGACAGCTAACTTTACCAGTCACTGAAATGAGAAAACATCACATAAACCAACCAGCTTGTTCTTGATTCTCACAGGAAAAAGATGGAACAATAACTAGTGATTACAGTAAATCCCAAATGAAACACGAGTGAACGATGTTGTAATCATCACAGTGGTATAAATAAGCAGAAGAAGAGTCTGCAAAAGATATTAATTAATCCTTCTGCTGTATTCCTCTGTGGTAGGCCTGACCCACTGAGGGTCTATAAAAAATGAAAAAAAAAAAACCAACAAACAAAAAACCAACAACCAAATACGCAGAGAGAAGTGAAAAACTCTCCTGCTGTTCCTCCACAAAACAGGTTAGTAGTCGAAAGAGACTTAGAATACAGCACTGCATGTTTTAAATATGTAAAACTCTCCAAGAGAACAGTGTATCCCCTGTCATGCACAGAATAAGCTTCAGAAAGCAAAATTCACCTCAGATACCAAGACCAGCTCTCTACACTTATACAGTGACCACACCAAACACCACAAGAAACTGGTTGTACAACTTGCCAAGTTGTAGAACCTGCATTGCCAGAAATTTTTTAAATTTAGCCCATCTGTAAAAAGTAGGCTGTGGTATTGATCCTCTAGTAGGGAAAGGAAGCAGCTTGGACATCTTTCTGAACTCCTACTGATTTCACAATTATTATCTTAGATTCCATTTCATGGGCCTTCAGTGTAAATAGCTGAACAAACAAAGCCTGCTCTGTAATTAAGGTTCTGTATTTTGAAGAGGCAAGAACAGAAAATGCAAGTGAACTAGTAGTAAAATCTCAAGGTCCTGAATGAGACAAAACATGAAGGCGTTCAAACTACAGTGGAAACAGATTTATATCTTCAATCTCTAGCCATCAAAATATTTTTCTTTTTATGGAAGAACACTCCAAGATAAATAACAACTAAAGCTGCTATTAGGAATAAACAGAATCTACAAAAAAAGAAGAACTGGTGTTTAAAAATTCAGGAAAAATGGCAGCAAGAGGTAGAAACAACGAAAGTTCATGCAATTTGGTCTTCAAGAAACAATGACCCAAAACAAAGCAAAAAACCTCCCCAAACCAAAATCAAAACAGCAGTCGAGCAGTGGTTTAGTCACATGAAAAGAGGAGACTGAAGATACCAAAGATGTACAAAACCTACACTTAAATTTTTGCAACCCTTTTGGATAAAGGCAATGATTCTGATCGCACATCAAAGACAGAACGGCTTGTGAATGATTGCCTGGAAACAAAATCTTTTTGTTCTCAGGGAAAATAAACACAAGCTTCATGTTATAAAGGGGAGTTCACTAGGTTTCCATTTCAGACCTACTACAAAAATGGTACATGAAAATGATTTAATCCTATGGAGTTTAACATGAAGTGTATCAAATCAGTAACGTACCTTACTAGAAAACAGAGAACACTGGTACCTATAAAATAAAAAGGTGGCACAAATAGCCACAGACAATTATTGTCAAATTCTGCATATATTGTAGGAGGGTATCTTCCTCCCAAAAGAGATCAGAAAAATGAGACAGAATTATATGGGTTTACCATACGCACATAGCCAATTACTTTGAAGAGAATCAACTGTTAAAGGAAAATTAAGAGTTTCAATTTATCTGGCCTTGACACCTGCTGCAACACCAAGACTGAAATCACTGGCTTGCTGAAGAAGATAATACAATAATTTTCAAACAGCTAAGAAAAAGAGAAAAACACATCATGCTGAAAGGTTAACTGTCCAAGAGAAAAAAGTCCTAGCAGAATTCTTACAATTCCTTAAGAATTACTCTGAAAACTAATTTTATTGAACTTAGCGGTCAGGGTCTAAGAAACATTTTCCCATTAAAACAGAAGGTGGTAAATTATGTGAATTCAGAAGCCACCATACTATTTTTTAAAGAGAATTTATTAACCTTGAAGTCTAATATTACAAATGGGATTAAGCAGTCAAAAATTAATGAAACCAGGAAAATTAAGTAAAACAAGTGGCATGAACTTGAGATATGAATAAACCCATGATTCTGAAATGACAGGAGAAAAAAACCCTTTCAAACCTCAGGATTACTATGATTACTTCACTACAAGTTAATGATATGAATAGCTATCAACAGGATGTAGGTGGCTCAAGAAAGCATCAGCAAATGTAATTCCAGAAAATGTACCAGACCCAGTGAACAAGACACTGGAGAGATACTATCTAAAATACCACATCATTTCTAGTTTCTCATACTCCAAAGATTAATTCAACCTAGAAAAGACCACACACAAAGGTGCTAAGAGGAAGAATCGTACAGCAGAGAGACCAATTCTTCTTAAAGAAAGCTAAGAGTCTGCCTTAGTTGCAAAACAAAGATACTCCCACAATTTCCAAAAGCATAGCAGAGAACATCAGGGAGATAAAATAAATAAACATTTAGTGAATGGCCATAAACTAGCCACAAACAAGTTAGAACATGAAAATTTTAGTGACTTTTCAGTCACCACAGGAGAATCACCACTCACAAGTTTCCAAATGAAGTTCCATAAACTTGCAGTCCTGAAAAATGCAGTGGAATGCTGTAGCAGGGGATTGGATGTCATCACCCATGAAGTGTTTTCTACTCTTATGTCCTTCTATTAGGCGAGAGATCTACACACAATTTGGTTTCAGACACCAGTAGCATCCACTCCATGACATTCCTTCAGTACATCTACAGGGCTGTATTAGACTGACACGGCTACACACTGTGACTTCTTTAGATGTACAAAGCCATTGTGAAGTGCAGCCATCAGAGTGAGTTCATTTACTTAGAGGGATCAGGGGGAGGAAACAAGAACTTCTACAAGAAGAAACCTAAGTACAACAGGCCAAAAGCAGCCTGTTTGCTTATTTGAGCAGTTTTTTGCTAAGAGCTTTTTTTACGCTATTTTCATTTCCATACATTGTTTATCAAAACAGCATTTAGAAACATTGAGTTTTATTTCATCTCTTTTCACCCCCCAGCAACCTAACTGCAGATGAGGGGCAGGGGTGGGGATGATTTTGACAGCAGAGCAGCCATCAGAACACAGTCCCAACAGCAGCACCTTTTCCTCACAGGCACCTCCAGATCCACAGATGACACAGCCAAGTGCTCTCTGTGGACAACACACTTCAGTGGTGGGACCCAAACATGTCTTTTTTTCAGAATTCCAAGCATTAGCCCACTCTCAGAAATATTTTTCTGTCAGCTTGAAAATCACTTACCTGCGTAAAACCCATTGATCCGTTACAGCTTAGAAATGTTTTAGTTCAGAAATGTTATGGTAATTGGGAGAAGACAAAAAAATTTTCCTAAGATCAGGTTAATCTGTATTGTATTTAAGAGAGGTTTGTAGACAGTTGGCATTACTGCTTTTCTTGTGCCCTCATTTTTCTCCCTGATAAAAAGTGTCTCTCCAATGCTAACAGTTGAATGTAAGTTTTAATTACGTACACATATGTTTTAATTAATCTG
>NC_138783.1:106793847-106803847 GCF_965178545.1 Coloeus monedula | reverse complement strand
CTGTTGTGTCATCTACGGTTTTAAGGATGATAAAGGCAATGAGAAATTAAAAAAAAACTCACCAAAAAACCCCCTGCTTTTAGTTTGCTAACTCTAATAGACTGCTTTGCAAAAGAGATAATTTCCACAGGCTACAGAAGTTATTTGTATTACTTCAATTAATTATAATACAAAACAGTGGCACCACTTCATTAATCAGCTGCTTGAGAGAGTTACTTTTGTGAAAAGCCTTTCTGATAATTTTGATTAAAAAGAATAGTGGCTCTTACTCCTGTGATATGATTCAGTATGTCCATCAAACAAATCCTTAATATTTTAAAAACTGAAAGAAATAAAAGGAAACAGAAAAGAAGTCTCTTGGCAGAAAAAGGTGTCTTAGGGACTCTTTCAAGGCTTAGATGTAATGGAGCAAAGCATACAGGAAATACTTCAGTGCTTTGAGAGGCATTTCCTCCCCTCCCCCCCTTAGAAAGATGCAGTAATTAAAACCTAATTATTATCTTCATTTTAAACAAAACCTAAAGTGAATACCAATTAATAACAACATACTAATGAGCATCTGCTGTGATGAAATTGAATATGAATGTGCTGCAAATTTCGGGTAATTTATTTTTTCGGGGAAGTGCCACTGGTCTCAATCTACTGCTGGAAGATTGTATAGACTGTACACATCTTGCATCATGTCTCTTACGTGCAGCAATTTTTTATTTTCAAAATAAAGGACATAGTTCAACTTTGTGGATGCTTCTGTATCCAAATTCAATCCATGCTGCAATGATTTCAAGGCAATAAGCTAGTGTGTCATGTTTTGCACACCTCATATATTCTTTTAGCCAACCCAGGGGAGTTGCATTGCACACAACCCCTATTCACCAGCAGATTCTGAAGGCAGACACTCCTGCGTGACAAGAGCTCAAAAAGTGTGAATTCATGTTACACTAAACACTCATAATGTGTGTGCTCCTTGCTTCATGCTGATGTATGCTGAAGTCTGGTCTCCTTGTGCACCACAAAGCCTGGTTAAAACACAGTGCTGGTCTACGTCAAATAGGCTGAAATCAAGTGCACACCCCTTACACTCAATTCCATTAAAAACAAGAGGTGTTTGGTCACCATCTTTCCTGACAGAAGCCTTGGATATAAAGTAAATAGAGAGGGGTTGTGTGTATGTGGTTTCCTTCTTAACCTCCAAACTGTCCACCTGTTCAATCCATATTGGGTTTTTTTAGTGATTTTTGACTCACAAAGTCCATTCAAGTAGTGAAAGAATACTGAAACGGGTGTAGTAGGATTCAGATGGGATGAAATTTTACCTAGTAGCTATGCTAACATGGACTGTATGACAAAAGAAGAGGTCCTTACATGTACATGCAGGAGTCAATGAAAAGGAAAAAAAGCCCAGCAGAAGACTGGACACTCTTGCACATTATGGGATTTTTTTTTCCATTAAGTAATTGAAATGAAAAGAGCTTTTCCTGTTTTAAGTTCTGTCTAGCAATTAATGAGAACATTAGAAGCCCTGTTCCTCTTCCTTGGAGATATGTTGCTTTTTAAACAAAAAGACTGCATGCCATCTATGCTTAACAAACAGTTTCTCATTTTAATGGGATGCAACACTCTCCCCTGATCCTGGTCTTGAGTGTGCACTACAGCTCATCTGAGCATGTAGTAAACCACATTCAACTCACTAATCCAGCTAAAATTACTCACCTCTTTTCTTATCTGGCCAAAAACTAACCCCCAAATTCAACTGTCTCCCTGTGTGGTCAACAGCTGGCACAAGGTGAAACAGAAAACTGCAAGGTGGCTGATATATGAACAAGCCAAAATAGCTGCTGCTACTAAGGGAAGACAGGATGTTCCCTGCTTTTAGTTTTGGGCTTGAGTTCTGCCTTGCACCCAGCACTCAAACTCATCTGAGCAGCACAATTATCATACCAGGCAGTAAAGCACAAGTCTTAACTGAGAATCACTCTTTTTCTGATGTGTGGGAATCGCTTGCCTTGTGTGCCTTCAGTATACACTTGTCATTACAAGTGTTCTTCACTTGGAAATTTTCAGCATCAATATGTTTATGACTAATTTTTGATATTACTAATATTTAATACAATTGTACAGGAGACAAGCACATAAAACTTGTGACTGAACCTCCAACAAGACCAGACACTATCTGCTCTGAGGCATCTTTTTGCTAAGAACATTTTAACAGCAATTAATGACTAACAGCAATGACAAATTGTTGAATGAAGCTCTGAGCAACCTGGTTCAGTGACAGGTGTTTAGCCTAAGGCAGAGGGGCTGATACTGGATGATCTTTCTTATGTTGTTTTAAAGGCTCTAAACATACACAAAAGACATCCAGTGGCCAACCACTGACTTACACCTGTAATCTTAGGTTTCTGGTCAGAGGATATTTGTCACTGGTACTGACAGTGCAACAGGAGAAAAAGGTGCAACAGTTGGGTTTATCAAATAATTCAAGGCTTTGCATTCTAAATCAGATGAAAAAAATTCATTTTAAAAAATTAATTTCATCTGTAATCTGCCTCACAGATCTGGAGATCCTCTAGAATATTAATGTTCTCCCTCTGAAAGCAGTGTCATTGTATAACTGAGGAATTTGCAGACTAATCAGTCTGAATATCCATCCTACACTGGGATAGAGATTGTACAGAAATTCTCAAAACTGTCATCTACAGCAGAAAGGTTAAGGTTTGAGGTTTTCCATGCCAAACCAAGCAAATGAACTTTACTGGACATCTAATGAAAGACAGATATGGCTCTGGAACCAGACTGACTCAGCAACACATACAAGCAAAACTACAAAATTGTATTTAACCAGATGCATGGAACATTACTCTGGAGAATTACCACATGATCCCAAAATCGACTGTATTTTAAGAGCCTCTGATCAAGAATATTTGCACACTTCAAATAAATTTGTTTGAAATAAGCAGCATATAGATATTCTCCTATAACATATCCTCTCCTTGGTATACAAGACAAATATAATTTTAAAAAAAAATCCCTGTTTACAATTTTAAGGGAAATACCCCAAGCACTTTCAAAGCAAACCATTAATTTATGGATTTCTGGAATGACCTAACCCTTGATAAAAAGAAGTTAACAGAAAAGGCTTGGTGAAACAAAATTGCAAACCACCTCTGTAAAGCAAAGTTGCCATTTTGCTCTGCAGATTGCCATGGCCAAGAATTCCCCAGCTAGCTTAAGTGTTACAGAACAAGCTAGCACAGCTCTGTCTCATTCTAGAAAATTGATGGATCTACTCACTGAATGAAGAGCACTCACTTACAGTTAACCATAGGTCATCTGCTTGCTCAAAAGAGAAAAAATAAACACATGTATAAGATCCCTCATCACTGAACAGAATTCTTTTAACTTTCAAGTAATTTCATGTATTTCCGTAAAAAATTATAAAATCGTGATGCTCTTTCTAACAAACAAGAACTGAACTGTAAATATCCAGGAAACTTACCTTAAAAAAGATGTGCTACTACAATTGAAAGAATCAAACAATTAGGACTCCAGTGAGCCGAAATTTGCACAAGACCTCTATCCTTACTCATGGAGAAGGCAACTCAATCTCTTGCTCAGGACCCACACTTCTCACAGCTGGAAAATAAATCAAGTGGGGCCCAACCCAGAAGATTATATGAAACCACCTCAGGAGGAGTAAATTCTGCCTTTAGGGAAAGAATCTGCATAAGGTACCTCCCAGACCAGAACCACAATTCAACCATCTATCTGCCACAGCCCTCTCCCATGGCAAAGAGAGAGAGGCCATTACCAGAGGTCTCCTGGAAGCCTCTGCAAAGTAGGTACAGAGCTGCTTTTTACCATTTTATGCAATCTGCAGACACATTCAAGAACTGTTGTGTATTGCCAAGGATGAGCAAAAGGTTACTCTTCATTATCTTATCTGAGGCACACTTTGAGTCTTCTGTCTGCTTGCAAAAATGGAGGGTGTTACTCCTGGTGTTCAGCTGCAGGAAGCTATGGATAACAATGGAAAAAGCTGGTAGAACAACTCCTGTCCTCACAATCTAGGCTGTAGAAGAAGTAACAAGTTACAATTTGGAAGTAAGATATTTCTATTTACATAAATGAGTTTAATCTAGTTCTGTACTTGCAACCTGATATTTATTTACTTCTTTTAGAAATAAAGTTATTCCTCACTGATAGATACACTTTACACAAACGTTTGGCACTTGTCAGCTATCCAGAAGCATACACTATGAAAGTGCAACCTGTGTGAGCAACTTGCCTTATACATATTTATTTATGATTTTGTTAAGAAATGGGTAATGTTGCATTTCTTTTCCATAAAATAATTTATTAATATTTGTGAAAGCCTTTTTTTAGTGGAATCTTGATTATCATTCAACAAGCACAAGTACATCATTTAAAAAATGGTTTATTATTAAATAAACAACACTATAAATAGGCTAGATACACAAAGAAGCTTGTCTAAATATGTCTTAGATGTAAAAGCATGCATGTGAAAACAAAAAAAAGTATCACTTACAGCAAGGGAACTAAACATACTGCTTTGGATTACTGTATTCCTGTTTTCCAAGACTTCAGGAATCAACTCCCTCAATTCTAGGTATTAGCAAGAGATTAAAAAGTTTAAAAAGACAGATTTTCACCTTCAATTCCTAGTTTCTTATTATTTAACAAACTATTATTTGAGCTCAAGTAGTTAACTACCCTGAAGCAAGGTTTGATCTGGTATCTCTGGAGCAGCTCCTTGGACTTTAATAGAATGGCTCTCTACTAAATGCTACAGAAAAGTAATGTTACACAGATGACAAAGTACAGGACAGCATCTTTTCTGTGGGTGGCACTGAAATGCTAAGATCACTTGTGCACAAAGACACATCTCAGTGACTTCTGAGGCAACTTTATCAGCTACCCAAGGGTTGAAATCAATGACAACACCTTAGGTACCAGACAATTCCACTAAGATTCCAGCTACTCCTCCACGTGTGGTCAATGTTATGGAAGATTTATCCCCACACACTTTCCTTTCTGGGTAAAATATAGGTTATTTTCAATCTCCTTTTCCATAACTCAAAATTGATTCCTCAGCACCATAACCAGGACTACCATCAGTGCGTGAACTAATTTTATGTATTTTATTTTTTAATGCCATCTTCTCTACACTCATCTTGGGCATTGCCTACCAGTCTAACAAGGTTCTGGGTGGCACAAGTTTCACCAGACAATGCATGTTTAAAACGGATTGTCACTACTGTAAAGTTTTTAGACTGCTTTGAGAAAAAGCCATAGATTCTGTCCTGTTCTGCATCCTCCAATTGACAAATCCAAACATGAAGAGGAAGACACCAACCCTAAGATTATCCACAAGAAAAAGAGTAAGTCCACTTAAGAACAAGACAAGAATTAAAAACTTCTGGGTTTTTACTTTGTCAGTCAATAGGGTGTGTTTATGTCCCAGGATAAAAAGTGTAGTCAAAAGTATTTTGAAGACTAATGTTTCCCTCAGGGGCTAGAATTAAGTTTGCAGTTTTTTTGCCCTGGACGTACACATCTATCTGGGCAGAACTCTCTGGTTGTATTAGGAATTTTGAATGTTGACATTCAACAAGTGAAGAAATTTTGAATTTAATCTTTCAAACTTTACAACAAACCCCTAAAAATCATAGACAGGAAAACTGCATGCTTTTCCTTAGCCCTGGCACCAAAACACTAAAGCTGGTCAGGTATTCCTTTAAAAATGAAATATAGTATTTTACCAAATACAAATTATACTATTTCACCAAATACAAAGGAAGACAGAAAGTAATTTGTGTGGTTCCAAACTGGCAAAGCAAGAGATCTCATGATAAAGGGCTTCCAGGCAAAAGTCTGTAGGAAGCTCAGGAGCAGTGTCCAAGTGAGCGTGAGCCTCACAGGAAAACCATGCATCTACTTTGCAACATTTCTGAGTAAATTCTGACCTACAAGCTGGAAGAGGAATGTGGTATAGTTATTATTAGACTTAGTACCTCCAAGTGCAAGGGATATTTTGTCTCTAGAAGAAAAGCAGCTGGCTATGACTGGAAGACATAGAACACCCCAGCGAAAAACTCCCCATAACAGCAGTCTGCTGGTCCAAGCAACATTTTTTTTTCACAGTTAAAATAATTTTCTCATTAGACTACTACTCTTTGTCTCAGAGTAGCAGTCTAACGACCTAGAACTAGCAGCATTAAATTAGAAAGATACTTCACCTTTCTGATGATAGCAACTAAAATTTTCCTAAGAAGTTCAACATGTCTGACAAGAAATTAGATGAAATGCTTCAAATATTGGACTCTGTCCCACAGGGGAAGTTAAAACATGTAATCGACAAATACAACATCTGAGCAAGTACAACATTCTGAAACTTGAGATGATTTAATGAGAAGTACAACAATACAAGACAAACATTCTTACCATAAAGAAGCAATCCTAAGAGTTGAGAAGTCTTACCAGCAACTCTTCCCTCCATTCTAGTGATCAGACAGAACACATAGGCACTTGCAGTATAAACCTACACAAACATTCAAGTTTGCTTCAGTGGTGAGAATCCATAGCAGATAATCTGAGAAAGAAAAGAGTATGGCCCCAGAGTGTACAAAGTCGAGCAGCTTCCTCACAGGACTTCCTCCCCTCTTTCCCAAACCTGTGACTGCAGCTACAGCACTGCTGTAACAAGACAACCCATAAAAACAGGAAAGAGGAGAACAGAGAACTTCACTAACAGGACGGACACTTCAGTAACTTTTCAGCAAGAACAACTGACATCTGAATTTGAATGTCAGTCAGATGGTTCTTGATCATGGTGCAATGCTTGTGAAAACATTTGCTAAAACCGGACAGCTCAGATAAAACTGTTGTACTGCTCTCAAAAATGCTGATTTCCACTCAAAGAGGTAAACTTTACCAGATATAACACTCCAAGTAGAAGGAGCTGATGTCTACCAAAATTCTAGACAAAAGAGCAAACTGGAGACTTAGTCATATATTGCCAACATTGGCATTAGAATAAACATCACCACCATTTACCTACATACCAACAAAAAGCAGCCCAATCACAACAGAATGCATGTTAATTTTTCTAGCAACTTATAAAATTATTTGCAAAGATTCACTCCTCCTCCTCATCTAAGTAACTTATCTGTGTTCAAAATCTCTGCACGCTGAATTTCATCCTCTGATGAAAACAGGCCCCTCTTGGGACTGCACAGTGATATTCTCTGCCTCTTTTTGAATACACAATTTTAGATGCCAGCTAAATGTGCGTTGTGAAAGAATAAAAGTAGAGACAGAAGCTGGATTTCAGTAACCCAAAAAAGCAGCTAAGCAGGCTGCCTGTCATGATATGTAGTTCAGAGAAATTCATAACTGATCCAACAGAATAAAAGCATTACTAGGCATGATGCTGGCTCTCCTTGGAGCTTCTCCTTCACACCCCTATAGTGTGTTGATGCTGTAGCTACTGAACTCATGTTACTGCCATCAAAGTACTCAGTGCACAGCCATTTTGGCCATTCCGCTCTAAAATTCATCTCCAGATCTCTCCCATTAAAAAAAGAAGTGTCTTATACTGTATAAAAAGCTTGTGGGAGGCAAAACACAATGAATCTCACAGGGAACACAAATTACGAATAATTAAGACATTTAAATTGTTAAGCTAGTAAAGTCCTATTTCTGAGATTTAGAAGACAGCCCAACAAAAAAATCAACCTGAAATTTAGGACCAGAGAAAATACTCATGCATGCATGCAATAAAAATGCCAATCATGTAATTTTAAATTACAGTAGGGCTGGGGAAAAATGACCTTATCCTTTACAGTATCATGCAGCACCCCAATGCCCAAATTACAGGGAATAAAAAGATGAACGAGGAAGAGAACATTCCATTTGAGTAGAGAAAGAAGAGACTGCCCAGAGCCACTGCTCTCAGCAGATTTAGTAACAATACTTAAAAAAAGTAAATTGAAAAATGTATTTAGAAAAAGTAAACTGAAAAACTTCTGGCCTAGAAAAAGTTAGATTGCCTGATTAGCCATCTTTATAAGCTAGACAGAACCACAGAAGCACCTAATAAAATATACTTACAGTAAATCATTGCTACTGTTCTATACTCTTTTAACTTTATCCTCACAAAACTGTGATTTTAACATTGTTATTCTTTAATCTTACATAATTAGAAGTTCACTCCAATTCTGCACAGCAAGGCAGCTGATTTCCACAGGTGTGGCAACTCTGACACACAAACAGCAGCCTGCTCATGTTGAGGCCAGGTCCATAACACACATCAAGGCAGGTGAGAATGCACCTGAATCAGTACCAAAAGAATTCTTCAGAAATACCACAGTTCACCTTCAGCTCTCCACAAGGGAAGTTTTTAGGACTTTTCAGTTTCCTGATAACACCAAGACTGTTGCTAGTAAGGGTGCATAGATGTCAAGTACAATACAGCCAAATATAGCCAGTTAGGAAAGTTTAGTATTACCCTCAATCTTACAGCTTTTACAGCCGACACTTTTTTTCATTGTCTTTTCATTACAGCCTTTCATCTTTATTCACCAAATTTATATATCCCACTCAATTTTATCTTCATTCCACTGTATAATTCTGCAATGGAAATTGTCTCTTGAAAGGATGTCATCTTTAACACATTGTTTCTTCACAAGGCTTCAAGACTGTATTATCTACATTAGGTTATCAATAACTTTTTCTTGAGTGATACACTGAATGTATTCAGTCCAGAACTGGCAATTCTCTTGTTAAGGTTTACACAAGTACAAGGGAAAACTGCAAGCTCAATTTTTTTTTTTTTTTTTTTCAGAAGGCTGGGGAAGTTGTGGATTTTAAAAAAGTATTTGTGCAGCAAACAATAACTTTATATATATATTGCAACTAACCAGAGGAGCTGTCTCAAGCAGAAAATTAATTTTTATAATAGCTAACTCATTGTTTGGAGCATAATTTCTACAATTGGGATAAGGAATGGAGCTGAAATCTGACTGGAAGACACAAATTAGGTTAGATAACAACAACCTTGTGTGGCAGCAGGAAAGCAGCCAAACCTCATACTATTTATTATCCATGCCAACAGACTGTTTTGTTAGGTGAGGATTTTTGAGTGGTTTTCAGCAAGGGGAAGAGCATTCCAGCCTTCTCAACCTTATAGTGAGCACTCATCTGCATTATGCACCAGCTGGAATCTCTGAGCTCTCTTAACAAGATCACCCATGCAAAAATCTAGGCAGCAGGATTAGAGCACTGATGAACAGTAAAATAAAAAAATGGAGAAAATGGTAACATTTTCTTATCCATGTGGATGTACAGAAGGGTATTCTTTCCATTTCTGCTGCCTGGGTATTCAGAAGCATGACATTCAACAAATCATCTAGATCATGAAAACAGAGTAACCAAATGCAGATATGTCCCTTCAAGCAAGAAGTTTAACTACTTCTGTCAATACACCCAACTCACATGCAACAGGAGATAACCTATAGAGCAGAAAAGCATTTTCCCTACATATCTCATCATGGGGTTATCAAAAAACTTATAGGTTTTCACAGAGTTGTGCAAGTTCTCAAAAGGAGTTTTGGATTTATGAGCCAGAACATGAGTATTTCAGTTTTGTCCAGCACCATGTGACTAAACAAGACAGCCTATTCTTCAGCTCAAATTATGCTAAAAGTTTCACATAACACCATAACTGTTTTATCAAAACCTGTTCAAAACTCTCCAACAAAGAAAAAGACCAAAAAAAGTGTCTCATGATGAAAACTGTTACCATTACAAGTTAATTCCAAGCACATAGCTTTAACAAATGCTGTTTCACAGCTTCTGTAACTTTCCCCACTTTCTTATGCTCTAGAAGAAATGTCATTAACTGTACCATCAAAATATCAGGAAATCCAAAATGGTGGTGAATTGATTTCTTCACACTTCATGAAACATCCTCCCATGTAAC